>NW_025421784.1:0-28005 GCF_011764305.1 Mustela putorius furo | reverse complement strand
GGTTTATTGCCATGGGGAAAAGAGTTCTAATTTCGGCAATCATTTTCAAACCAGGGCCGTGATTGGAGATAAGGTCTAGGTTTCTGAAGCCTGAAAACCGAGGTTGAGAAAGAGATGACGACCTAAGGCCATGACGGGTCCGATGTGCTCAGTGTGCGGCCAGCTGTCTGGGTGGGGCCAGGAGGTCCAGGCCTCAGCTGTGTCAGAAAAGGGCATTAGTGCCCCAGGTCAGCCTATATATTTGGCGTGCCGCGTTTTTCCCTCATTTTGGGTTTCTGGGTAGCCCCAGAGGGCAATGTTTTTCTCTGGAGGGCAGGCAGAGTGTTGCATTGTAGTTCTGGATTGCAAAACTGGGAGGGCTTGGGTGCCAGTAGTCGGAGGACGGAAGTCTGAGAAGCCAAGCTAGGCCTAGGTTTCTGGGTGAGGATATGGCAGGCACAATCTACAGACCTGAATCGAGATCTCGTGCTTCTGAAGTCAGGGCGAGGCTCAGATGATTGCTCAGGTTAGACATTCTGTCCCTGATGGCCCCTTCTTGAAGGGGTGGTGGATCACGAGGCCATGGGGGTTTTCCCACGATGGGAGTTGTGAGAATCTCCCAACTGCAAGATTCTTCTGCAGGACAATTGAGACCTGTTGGTTGGCACCTGGACAACGATTCTGAGCAGGGTTCTAAGGATGGATGGGCTGGGTAGCCCCACCTCTCATTCCAAATGGCTCCAAGCAACAAGACAGGTTAGATCTGCTGGTTTCTGGGGGAACAACCGAGGAGGCTGAGTTGAAAAGGACTCTCCCGTGGATGTTTCCTAATATGATTTTTTGTCTATGGAATCCTTGGAATGAAGCGGTGGCACTGGGGCCCTGAAGGGTTCTCCTAAAGAGACGCTTTCATACAGATCCATCGTACAAGTTTCCCATTGTAGATGAGATTTGTTCTGATGGGTGAGTCAAGAAACAGCCATATGCTGTTATTGAAATCCAGGCCTCTGAGAAGAGATGCCTGGAAACCAATGCAATGGATCCGATAGTTGCCTAGGGTCCTGTTCATTCCTTTTTACCTCTGGGGACATCAGTCAACGGGTCTGAGTGCCGGTAGGTGCTCAGATGGGCCCAAATATTGGGCTTGCCATGCCCCTGGGCCATGCCCCTAGAACGTGTCTTGTTTCTTGGAGACAACTGGAATGCGAGGTGGGCTACCCAGCCATGCATCCTTAGAACCCTGCTCGGAAATTTGTCCTGGATCCAACCAACAGGTCTCAATTGTCCTGCAGAAGAATCTTTGCAGTTGGGAGCTTCTCAGAACTCCCATCGTGGGAAAACCCCCATGGCCTCGTGATCCAAACCCCCTTCAAGAAGGGGCCATCAGGGACTGAATGTCCAACCTGAGCGATCATCTGATCATCGCCCTGGCTTCAGATGCATGAGATCTCGATTCAGGTCTGTAGATTGTGCCTGCTATATCCTCACCCAGAAAAACCTACGCCTAGCTTGGGTTCTCAGACTTCCGTCCTCAGACTACTGGCCCACAAGCCCTCCAGTTTGGCAATCCAGAACTACAATGCAGCACTCTGTTTGCCCTCCAGAAGAAAAAACATTGCCTTCTCGGGGCTACCCAGAAACCCCAAATGAGGATCAACCTGCACGCCATTCGGCTGTACCCCAAATATATAGGCTGACCTGGGCACTAATAACATTTTGACACAGCCTGAGCCTGGACCTCCGGCCCCCCACCCAGACAGCTGGCCTCACACTGAGCACATCAGACCCGCCATGGCCTTAGGTCGTCATCTCTTCTCAACCTCGGTTTTTAGGCTTCAGAACCTAGACCTTATCTCCAATCACGGCCCGTGTTTAAAAATGATGCAGAAATCAGAACTCTTTCCCCATGGCAAGAGAAACCTTGTGGTTGGCATGTTGTCCAAGGTTCAGTGTAGTTGAAACCAGTGTGGCCCATGAGGCCCCGCCCATGCTTGCAGGCCACATTGGTCACAAACACACATTGTGACCCCTCAGCCTGAGCCCAGTCCTCAGGTAAGGCCTCTCAGTGGCTGGAAGGAGAGACAGCATATTGGGCTTGCCATGCCCCTAGGCCCCAATTTTTAACCATAGTTCGGGTTGTCCCTTCACTCTTCCCCATGGCTCTGCTTTGGAATTCCTCTTCTGGTGGGCCACCTGAGGTAACAAACCTGAAAGGAGTCCTCCCACACCACAGATTGACGAAAAGCAATTGGGTTCGGGCCAAATCCACAGAGAGCAAGATTCGTCCATGGCCCATGAGGCCTCCCCAACATTCCACGGCCATCACTGATACAAAATCCAGAGACAAAAGCCTGAGCATGCGCCTCACACTCGCTCATTCTTCATATCCTGAAGAGTTCTTCAGATAAGAACCTACACGGCACTCGAATGGACCCAAAATATATAGTCTAACCAGGGCACTAATGCACTGTCTGACAACCTGAGCCCGGACGTCGTGAACAACACCCAGACAGCTGACCGCACACGGAGCTCATCAGACCCGCCATGGCCTTAGGTCATCATCCATTCCCTACCTCAGTTTTCAGGCTTCAGAACCTAGACCTTATCTCCAATCACTGACCAGGGGTGACTGTGATGCAGAAATCAGAACTCTTCCTTACCCATGGCAAGGAACCTTGTGGTTGGCGTGTTGTCCAACCTTCAGTGTAGGGGAAACCAGCATTCACCCTGAGGCCCAGCCCATTCTTGAGTGCGACGAGGGCATAAACACGCATTGTGACCCTCAGCGTGAGTACTGTCCTCTAAAACGTCCTCTCAGTGGCTGGAGCATTAGATGTCATAATGGGCTTGACATGTCCCTAGGCCCCAATTTTTAACCAGATTTATGGTTGTCCAGTCGCCCCTCCCCAGGGCTCGACTCTGGAATCCCTCATTTGGTGGGACACCTGAGGTAGAAAAACAAAACAAAACAAATCAACAACAAAAGAACAACGTACTTCTTCCATCCCACAGAATGACCCCAAAGTCTTTGGACGGGGCCAAACCCCCAGAGTGTAAGACTCGTCCATTTCCCATGGTGTCACCCGAAATTTCACGACCATGGCTGACACGATATCCAGAGACAAAAACTTGAGCAAGAGCCTCACACTCGCCCTTTTTTCATATCCCGAAGAGTTCTCCTCATGGTCTGTAGATAAGTCCTGCCATACCTATGACCCGAAACATAAGCCGAGTTTGTGTTTTCAGACAACTGTCCAAACAGCCCTGGCCTACACACCCTACAGGCTCAGGCCCCTGGAGCCAAACCTGACGACTGTACTTGCCCTCTCCAAGTGAATTGTATGTGCCCATTCCAATGGCCACAACCCTCCTAATAGGATAAACCTCCAAAGTCCATGAGGCCATCCTAATATTTGTGGCATCCCAGGACAAACAGGGGCAATCTGGGCCCATCTGAGCACCAAGCGGCACTCAGACCCGAAGACTGATGTTCCCAGAGGTAAAAAGGGACGAACAGGCCCCTAGGCACCTATCGGATCCATTGCTTTGGTTTCCAGGCATCTCTCCTCAGAGGCCTGGATTTCAATAACAGCATATGGCTGTTTCTTGACTCACCCATCAGAACAAATCTCATCTACCACATGGGAAACTTGCACGATGGAGCTGTGTGAAAGCCTCTCTTTAGGAGAACCCTTCAGGGCCCCAGTGCCACCGCTTCAATCCAAGGTCTCCATAGACGCAAAATCATATTAGGACACATCCACGGGAGAGGCCATTTCAAATCAGCCTCCTCAGTTGCTCCCCCAGATCAAGCAGATCTAACCTGTCTTGTTGCGTGGAGCCATTTGGAATTAGAGGTGGCCTACCCAGGCATCCATCCTTAGAACCCTGCTCGGAATCATTGTCCTGGATCCAACCAACAGGTCTCAATTGTCCTGCAGAAGAATCTTTGCTGTTGGGAGATTCTCAGAACTCCCATCGTGGGAAAACCCCATGGCCTCGTGAACCACCCTCCCTTCAAGAAGGGGCCATAAGGGACAGAATGTCCAAACTGAGCGATCGTCTGATCCT
Source organism: Mustela putorius furo (assembly GCF_011764305.1). Lineage (NCBI taxonomy): Eukaryota > Metazoa > Chordata > Mammalia > Carnivora > Mustelidae > Mustela > Mustela putorius. The sequence continues at coordinate 23,955 of NW_025421784.1, read as the reverse complement.
CGCCCTGACTTCAGATGCACGAGATCTCGTTTCAGTTGTGTAGATTGTGCCTGCCATGTCCTCACCCAAAACCTAGGCCTAGCTTGGGTTCTCAGACTTACGTCCTCAGACTACTTACCCCACCCAACAAGCCTTCAAGGATGGCAATCCAGAACTACAATGCAGCACTCTGCGTGACCTCCAGAAGAAAAACATTGCCCTCTCGGGCTACCCAGAAACCCCAAATGAGGATCAACCTGCACGCCATTCGGCTGTACCCCAAATATATAGGCTTACCTGGGCACTAATGCCCTTTCTGACGCAGCCTGCGCCTGGACCTCCTGGCCCCACACAGACAGCTGGCCTCACACTGAGCACATCAGACCCGCCATGGCCCTAGGTCGTCATCTCTTCTCAACATCGGTTTTCAGGCTTCAGAACCTAGACCTTATCTCCAATCACAGCCCGGGTTTGAAAATGATGCAGAAATCAGAACTCTTTCCCCATAGCAAGAAACCTTGTAGTTGGCATGTTGTCCAAAGTCCAGTGTAGTTGAAACCAGGGTGGCCCCATGTGGCCCCCCCCATGCTTGCGGGCCACATTGGTCACAAACACACATTGTTACCCTCAGCCTGAGCCCAGTCCTCAGGTAAGGCCTCACAGTGGCTGGATGGAGAGACAGCATATTGGGCTTGACATGCCCATAGGCCCCAAATTTTTAACCATAGTTCGGGTTCTCCCTTTCCTCTCTCCCCAGGGCTCTGCTTTGGAATTCCTCTTTTGGTGATCCCCCTGATGTAACAAACCTGAAAGGAGTCCTCCCATCCCATAGATTGACGAAAAACAATTGGGATCGGGCCAAATCCACAGAGAGCAAGATTCGTCCATGGCCCATGAGGCCTCCCCAACATTCCACAGCCATCGCTGAAACAAAATCCAGAGACTAAAGCCTGAGCACGCACCTCAGACTCACTCATCTTCATATCCTGAAGAGTTCTTCATATAAGAACCTACACGGCACTCGAATGCACCCAAAATATATAGTCTAACCTGGGCACTAATGCACTGTCTGACAACCTGAGCCCGGACCTCATGACCAACACCCAGACAGCTGACCGCACACTGAGCACATCAGACCCGCCATGGCCTTAGGTCATCATCTCTTCCCTACCTCAATTTTAAGGCTTCAGAACCTAGACCTTATCTCCAATCACTGACCAGGGGTGACTGTGTTGCAGAAATCAGAACTCTTCCTTACCCATGGCAAGAAACCTTGTGGTTGGCATGTTGTCCAACGTTCAGTGTAGGAGAAACCAGCAATCACCCTGAGGCCCCGCCCATTCTTGAGAGCGACGAAGGCATAAACATGCATTGTGACCCTCAGCGTGAGTCCTGTCCTCTAGTACGTCCTCTCAGTGGCTGGACCATTAGATGTCATAATGGGCTTGACATGTCCCTAGGCCCCAATTTTTAACCAGATTTCTGGTTGTCCAGTCGACCCTCCCCAGGGCTCGACTCTGGAATCCCTCATTTGTTGGGACACCTGAGGTTGAAAAACAAAACAAAACAAACAACCAACAACAACAGAACAACGGACTTCTTCCCATCCCACAGAATGACCCCAAACTCTTTGGACGGGGCCAAACCCCCAGAGAGTAAGACTAGTCCATTTCCCATGGTGTCACCCGGAAATTTCACGACACTGTGTGACACGATATCCAGAGACAAAAAAACTTGAGCAAGAGCCTCACACTCGCCAATTTAACATATCCCGAAGAGTTCTCCTCATGGTCTGTAGATCAGTCCTGCCATACCTATGACCCGAAACATAAGCCGAGTTTGTGTTTTCAGACAACTGTCCAAACAGCCCTGTCCTACACACCCTACAGGCTCAGGCCCCTGGAGCCAAACCTGACGACAGTTCTTGCCCTCTCCAAGGGAATTTTCTGTGCCCATTCCAATGGCCACAACCCTACTAATAGTATAAACCTCCAAAGTCCCTGAGTTCATCCAAATATTTGTGGCATCCCGGGACAAACAGGGGCAATCTGGGCCCATCTGAGCACCTACCGGCGCTCAGACCCGGAGACTGATGTCCCCAGAGGTAAAAAGGAACGAACAGGCCCCTAGGCACCTATTGGATCCATTGCTTTGATTTCCAGGCATCTCTCCTCAGAGGCCTGGATTTCAATAACAGCATATGGCTGTTTCTTGTCTCACCCATCAGAACAAATCTCATCTACACATGGGAAACTTGCACGATGGAGCTGTGTGAAAGCCTCTCTTTAGTAGAACGCTTCAGGGCCCCAGTGCCACAGCTTCATTCCAAGGTCTCCATAGAAACAAAATCATATTAGGACACATCCACGGGAGAGTCCATATCAACTCAGCCTCCTCGGTTGCTCCCCAGATCCAGTAGTTCTAACCTGTCTGGTTTCATGGAGACAATTGGAATGCGAGGTGGGCTACCCAGCCATCCATACTTAGAACCCTGCTCGGAATCATTGTCCTGGATCCAACCAACAGGTCTCAATTGTCCTGCAGAAGAATCTTTGCTGTTGGAAACTTCTCAGAACTCCCATTGTGGGAAAACCCCCATGGCCTCGTGATCCACCCTCCCTTCAAGAAGGGGCCATAAGGGTCAGAATGTCCAAACTGAGCGATCGTCTGATCCTCGCCCTGACTTCAGATGCATGAGATCTCGATTCAGGTGTGTAGATTGTGCCCGCCATATCCTCACCAAGAAACCTAGGCCTAGCTTGGTTTCTCAGACTTCTGTTCTCAGACTACTGGCACACAAGCCCTCCAGTTTGGCTTGTAGATCAGTCCTGCCATACCTATGACCCGAAACCTAAGCCGAGTTTGTGTTTTCAGACAACTGTCCAAACAGCCCTGGCTTACACACCCTACAGGCTCAGGCCCCTGGAGCCAAACCTGACGACTGTGCTTGGGTTCTTAGACTTCCGTCCTCAGACTACTGGCCCACAAGCCCTCCAGTTTGGCAATCCAGAACTACAATGCAGCACTCTGCCTGCCCTCCAGAAGAAAAACATTGCCTCTCGGGTGACCTAGAAACCACAAATGAGGGTCAACCTGCACGCTCTTCGGCTGTACCCCAAATATATAAGCTGACCTGGGCACTAATGCCCTTTCTGACACAGCCTGAGCCTGGACCTCCTGGACCCACCCAGACAGATGGCCGCACACTGAGCACATCGGGCCCGCCATGGCCTTAGGTCGTCATCTCATCTAAACTTCGGTTTTCAGGCTTCAAAACCTAGACCTTATCTCCAATCATGGCCCGGGTTTGAAAATGATGCAGAAATCAGAACTCTTTCCCCATGGCAAGAAACCTTGTGGTTGGCATGTTGTCCAAGGTTCAGTGTACTTTAAACCAGTGTGGCCCATGAGTCCCCACCCATGCTTGCGGGCCACATTGGTTCACAAACAGACACTGTGACCCTCAGCCAGAGCCCAGTCCTCAGGTAAGGACTCTCAGTAGCTGGATGGGGAGACAGTATATTGGGCTTGCCATGCCCCAAGGCCCCAATTTTAACCATAGATCGGGTTGTCCCTTCAATCTTCCCCAGGGCTCTGCTTTGGAATTCCTATTTTGGTGGGACACCTGAGGTAACAAACCTGAAAGGAGTCTGCCCATCCCACAGATTGACGAAAAACAATTGGGATCGGGCCAATTCCACAGAGCAAGATTCGTCCATGGCCCATGAGGCCTCCCCAACATTCCAGGGCCATCGCTGATACAAAATCCACAGACAAAAGCCTGAGCACGCGCCTCAGACTCGATCATTCTTCATATCCTGAAGAGTTCTTCAGATAAGAACCTACACGGCACTCGAATGCACCCAAACTAATGCACTGTCTGACAACCTGAGCCCGGACCTCGTGACCAACACCCAGACAGCTGACCGAACACTGAGCACCTCTGACCCACCATGGCCTTAGGTCATCATCTCTTCCCTACCTCAGTTTTCAGGCTTCAGAACCTAGACCTTATCTCCACTCACTGCCCAGGGGTGACTGTGATGAAGAAATCAGAACTCTTCCTTACCCATGCAAGAAAACTTGTGGTTGGCATGTTGTCCAACGTTCAGTGTAGGATAAACCAGCATTCACCCTGAGGCCCCGCCCATTCTTGAGTGCGACGAGGGCATAAACACGCATTGTGACCCTCAGCGTGAGTCCTGTCCTCTAGTACGTCCTCTCAGTGGCTGGACCATTGTATGTCATAATGGGCTTGACATGTCCCTAGGCCCCATTTTTAAACCATATTTCTGGTTGTCCAGTCGCCCCTCCCCAGGGCTTTACTCTGGAATCCCTCATTTGGTGGGACACCTGAGGTTGAAAAACAAACAAAACAAATCAACAATAACAGAACAACGGACTTCTTCCATCTCACAGAATGACCCCAAACTCCTTGGACGGGGCCAAACCCCCAGAGAGTAAGTCTCGTCCATTTCCCAAGAAGTCACCCGGAAATTTCACGACCATGGCTGACATGATATCCAGAGACAAAAACTTGAAGAGAGCCTCACCATCGCCCTTTTATCATATCCCGAAGAGTTCTCCTCATGGCCTGTAGATCTGTCCTGCCATACCTATGACCCGAAACATAAGCCGAGTTTGTGTTTTCAGACAACTGTCCAAACAGCCCTGGCCTACACACCCTACAGGCTCAGGCCCCTGGAGCCAAACCTGACGACTATGCTTGCCCTCTCCAAGGGAATTGTGTGTGCCCATTCCAATGGCCACAACCCTACAAAGAGGATAAACCTCCAATGTGCCTGAGGCCATCCCAATATTTGTGGCTTCCCAGGACAAACAGGGGCAATATGGGGCCATTGAGCACCTACCTGCACTCAGACCCGTAGACTGATGTCCCCTGAGGTTAAAAGGAACGAACAGGCCCCTAGGCAACTATCGGATCCAGTGCTTTGGTTTCCAGGCATCTCTCCTCAGAGGCCTGGATTTCAATAAGAGCATATGGCTGTATCTTGACTCACCCATCAGATCAAATCTCATCTACAATGGGAAACTTGCACGATGGAGCTGTGTGAAAGCCTCTCTTTAGGAGAACTCTTCAAGGCCCCAGTGCCACTGCTTCATTCCAAGGTCTCCATAGACCCAAAATAATATTAGGACACATCCACGGGAGAGTCCATTTCAACTCAGCCTCCTCGGTTGCTCCCCCAGATCCAGCAGATCTAACCTGTCTTGTTGCTTGGAGACAATTGGAATGCGAGGTGGGTTAGCCAGCCATCCATCCTCTACACCCTGCTCGAATCGTTGTCCTGGACCCAATGAACAGGTCTCAATTGTCCTGCAGAAGAATCTTTGCAGTTGGGAGCTTCTCACAACTCCCATCGTGTGAAAACCCCCATGGCCTCGTGATCCACCCCCCCTTGAAGAAGGGGCCATCAGGGACAGAATGTCCAACCTGAGCGATCGTCTGATCCTCGCCCTGACCGCAGATGCACGAGATCTCGATTAAGGTCTGTAGATTGTGCCTGCCATATCCTCACCCAGAAACCTAGGCCTAGCTTGGATTCTCAGACTTCCGTCCTCAGACTACTGGCCCACAAGCCCTCAAGTTTTGCAATCCAGAACTACAATGCAGCACTCTGCCTGCCCTCCAGAAGAAAAATATTGCCCTCTGGGACTACCCAGAAACCCCAAATGAGGATCAACCTGCACGCCATTCGGCGGTACCCCAAAAATATATAGGCTGACCTGAGCACTAATGCCCCTTCTGACACAGCCTGTGCCTCGAACTCCTGGCCACAACCAGACAGCTAGCCGCACACTGAGCACATCCGACCCGCCATGGCCTTAGGTCGTCATCTCTTCTCAACCTCGGTTTTCAGGCTTCAGAACCAAGACCTTATCTGCAGTCACGGCCCGGGTTTTGAAAATGATGCAGAAATCAGAACTCTTTCCCCATGGCAAGAAACCTTGTGGTTGGCATGTTGTCCAAGGTTCAGTGTAGTGGAAACCAGTGTGGCCCATGAGGCCCCGCCCATGCTTGCGGGCCACATTGGACACAAACAAACATTGTGACCTCTCAGCCTGAGCCCAGTCCTCAGGAAAGGCCTCTCAGTGGCTGGATGGAGAGACAGCATTGGCCTTGCCATGACCCTAGGCCCCAATTTTTAACCGTACTTTGGGTTGTGCCTTCACTCTTCCCCAGGGCTCTACTTTGGAGTTCCTCTTTTGGTGGGGGACACCTGAGGTAACAAACCTGAAAGGAGTCCTCCCATCCCACAGATTGACGAAAAACAATTGGGATCGGGCCAAATCCACAGAGAGCAAGATTCGTCCATGGCCCATGAGGCCTCCCCAACATTCCACAGCCATCGCTGAATCAAAATCGAGAGACAAAAGCCTGAGCACGCACCTCAGACTCGCTCATTCTTCATATCCTGAAGAGTTCTTCAGATAAGAACCTACACGGCACTCGAATGCACCCAAAATATATATTCTAACCTGGGCACTAATGCACTGTCTGACAACCTGAGCCCGGACCTCGTGACCAACACCTAGACAGCTGACCGCACACTGAGCACATCAGACCCGCCATGCCCTTAGGTCATCATCTCTTCCCTACCTCAGTTTTCAGGCTTCAGAACCTAGACCTTATCTCCAATCACTGCCTACGGGTCACTGTGATGCAGAAATCAGAACTCTTCCTTACCCATTGCAAGAAACCTTGTGGTTGGCATGTTGTCCAACGTTCTATGTAGGAGAAACCAGCATTCAACCTGAGGCCCCGCCCATTCTTGAGTGCGACGAGGGCATAAACACGCATTGTGACCCTCAGCGTGAGTCCTATCCTCTAGTACGTCCTCTCAGTGGCTGGAACATTAGATGTCATAATGGGCTTGACATGTCCCTGGCCCCAATTTTTAACCAGATTTCTGGTTGTCCAGTTGCCCCTCCCCAGGGCTCTACTGTGGAATCCCTCAATTGGTGGGACACCTGAGGTTCAAAAACAAAACAAAACAAATCAACAACAACAGAACAACGGACTTCTTCCATCCCACAGAAGGACCCCAAACTCTTTGGACGGGGCCAAACCCCCAGAGAGTAAGACTCGTCCATTTCCCATGAACTCACCGGAAATTTCACGACCATGAGTGATACGATATCCAGAGAAAAAAACATGAGCAAGAGCCTCACACTCGCCATTTTTTCATATCCCGAAGAGTACTCCTAATGGTCTGTAGATCAGTCCTGCCATACCTATGACCCGAAACATAAGCCGAGTTTGTGTTTTCAGACAACTCTCCAAACAGCCCTGGCCTACACACCCTACAGGCTCAGGCCCCTGGAGCCAAACCTGACGACTGTGCTTGCCCTCTCCACGGGAATTGTATGTGCCCATTCCAATGGCCACAACCCTACTAAGAGGATAAACCTCCAAAGTCCCTGAGGCCATCCCAATATTTGTGGCTTCCCAGGACAAACAGGGGCAATCAGGGCCCATCTGAGCACCTACCTGCACTCAGACACGTAGACTGATGTCCCCAGAGGCAAAAAGGAACGAACAGGCCTCTAGGCACATATTGGATCCATTGCTTTGGTTTCCAGGCATCACTACTCAGAGGCCTGGATTTCAATAACATCATATGGCTGTTTCTTGACTCACCTATCAGAACAAATCTCATCTACACATGGGAAACTTGCACGATGGAGCTGTGTGAAAGCCACTCTTTAGGAAAACCCTTCAGGACCCCAGTGCCACCGCTTCATTCCAAGGTCTCCATAGACACAAAATCATATTAGGACACATCCACGGGAGTGTCCATTTCAACTCAGCCTCCTCGATTGCTCCCCCAGATCCAGCAGATCTAACCTGTCTTGTTGCTTGGAGACAATTGGAATGTGAGGTTGGCTACCCAGCCATCCATCCTTAGAACCCTGCTCGGAATCGTTGTCCTGGAGCCAACCAACAGGTCTCAATTGTACTGCAGAAGAATCTTTGCAGTTGGGAGCTTCTCACAACTCCCATGGTGGGAAAACCCCCTTGGTTTCATGATCCACCCCCCCTTCATGAAGGGGCCATCAGGGACAGAATGTCCAACCTGAGGGATCGTCTGATCCTCGCCCTGACTTCAGATGCACTAGATCTCATCTCAGGTCTCACCCAGAAACCTAGGCCTAGCTTGGATTCTAAGACTTCCGTCCTCAGACTCCTGGCCCACAAGCCCTCCAGTTTGGCAATCCAGAACTACAATGCAGCACTCTGCTGGCCCTCCAGAAGAAAAAAACATTGCCCTCTGGGGCTTCCCAGTAACCCCAAATGAGGATCAACCTGCACGCCATTCGGCTGTACCCCAAATATATAGGCTGACCTGGGCACTAATGCCCTTTCTGACACAGCCTGAGCCTGGACCTCCTGGCCCCACCCAGACAGCTGGCCGCACAGTTAGCTCATCAGGCCCGCCATGGCCTTAGGTCGTTATCTCTTCTCAACATCGGTTTTCAGGCTTCAGAACCTAGACCTTATCTGCAGTCACGGCCCGGGTTTGAAAATGATGCAGAAATCAGAACTCTTTCCCCATGGCAAGAAACCTTGTGGTTGGCATGTTGTCCAAGGTTCAGTGTCGTTGAAGCCAGTGTGGCCCATGAGGCCCCGCCCATGCATGCGGGCCACATTGGTCACAAACACACATTGTGACCCTCAGCCTGAGACCAGTCCTCATAATTTCCGGGTGACTTCATGGGAAGTGGACGAGTCTTACTCTCTGAGGGTTTGGCCCCGTCCAAAGTGTTTGGGGTCATTCTGTGGGATGGAAGAAGTCCGTTGTTCTGTTGATGTTGATTTGTTTTGTTTTGTTTTTCAACCTCAGGTGTCCCACCAAATGAGGGATTCCAGAGTATAGCCCTGGGGAGGGGCGACTGGACAACCAGAAATCTGGTTAAAAATTGGGGCTAGGGACATGTCAAGCCCATTATGACATACAATGGTCCAGCCCCTGAGAGGACGTACAGGACAGGACTCATGCTGAGGGTCACAATGCGGTTTATGCCCTCGTCGCACTCAAGAATTGGCGGGGCCTCAGGGTGAATGCTGGTTTCTCCTACACTGAACGTTGGGCAACATGCCAACCACAAGATTTCTTGCCATGGGTAAGGAAGAGAAAGCCTCTCTTCCAAAACTCATGGTTTTGTGTGATTTCTGATTCACAGTCATCCCTGGGCAGTGATTGGAGATAAGGTCTAGATTCTGAAGCCTGAAAACTGAGGTTGGGAAGAGATGATGACCTAAGGCCTTGGCGGGTCTGATGTGCTCACTGTGCGGTCAGCTGTGTGTGTGTTTGTCACGAGGTCCGGGCTCAGGTTGTCAGACAGTGCATTAGTGCCCAGGTTAGACTATATATTTTGGGTGCATTCAAGTGCTGTGTAGGTTCTTATCTGAAGAACTCTTCAGGATATGAAGAATGAGCGAGTCTGAGGCCCATGCCTAGGCTTTTATCTCTGGATTTTTTATCACCGATGGCCGTGGAATGTTGGGGAAGCCTCATGGGCCATGGACGAATCTTGCTCTCTGTTGATTTGGCCCGATCCCAATTGTTTTTCGTCAATCTGTGGGATGGGACGACTCCTTTCAGGTTTGTTACCTCAAGTGTCCCACCAAAAGAGGAATTCCAAAGCAGAGCCCTGGGGAAGAGTGAAGGGACAACCCGAACTACGGTTAAATATTGGGGCCTAGGGGCATGGCAAGCCCAATATGCTGTCTCTCCATCCAGCCACTGAGAGGCCTTACCTGAGGACTGGGCTCAGGCTGAAGGTCACAATGTGTGTTTGTGACCAATGTGGCCCGCAAGCATGGGCGGGCCTCATGGGCCACACTGGTTTCAACTACACTGAACCTTGGACAACATGCCAACCACAAGGTTTCTTGCCATGGGGAAAGAGTTCTGATTTCTGCATCATTTTCAAAAACGGGCAGTGATTAGAGATAAGGTCTAGGTTCTGAAGCCTGAAAACCGAGTTTGAGAAGAGATGACGACCTAAGGCCATGGCGGGTCCGATGTGCTCAGTGTGCGGCCAGCTGTATGGGTGGGGCCAGGAGGTCCAGGATCAAGCTGGGTCAGAAAGGGCATTAGAGCCCAGGTCAGCCTATATATTTGGGGTACAGCCGAATGGCGTGCAGGTTGATCCTCATTTGGGGTTTCTGGGTAGCCCCGGAGGGCAATGTTTTTCTTCTGGTGGGCAGGCCGAGTGCTGCATTGTAGTTCTCGATTGCCAAACTGGAGGGCTTGTGGGCCAGTAGTCTGAGGACGGAAGTCTGAGAACCCAAGCTAGGCCTAGGTTTCTGGGTGATAATATGGCAGGCACAATCTCCAGACCTGAATCGAAATCTCGTGCATCTGAAGTCAGGGCGAGGATCAGACGATCGTTCAGGTTGGACATTCTGTCCCTGATGGCCCCTACTTGAAGGGGGGGTGGATAACAAGGCCATGGGGTTTTTCCCATGATGGGAGTTTGAGAAGATCCGAACTGCAAAGATTCTTCTGCAGGACAATTGAGACCTGTTGGTTGGCTCCAGGACAACGATTCTGAGCAGGGCTCAAAGGATGGATGGCTGGGTAGCCCACCTCGCATTCCAAATGTCACCAAGCAAGAAGACAGGTTAGATCTGCTGGATCTGGGGGAGCAACCGAGGAGGCTGAGTTGAAATGGACTCTCTCGTAGATGTGTCCTAATATGATTTTGTGTCTATGGAGACCTTGGAATCAAGCGGTGGCACTGGGCCCTGAAGGGTTCTCCTAAAGAGAGGCTTTCAAACAGCTCCATCATGAAAGTTTCCCATGTATAGATGAGATTTGTTCTGATTGGAGAGTGAAGAAACAGCCATATGCTGTTATTGAAATCCAGGCCTCTGAGGAGAGATGCCTGGAAAACAAAGCAATGGATCCGATAGGTGCCTAGGGGCCTGTTCGTTCCTTATTACCTCTGGGGACATCAGTCTACGGGTCTGAGTGCAGGTAGGTGCTCAGATGGGCCCAGATTGCCCCTGTTTGTTTCCTGGGAAGCCACACATATTGGGATGGCCTCAGGGACTTTGGAGGTTTATCCTCTTAGTAGGTTTGTGGCCTTGGAATGGGCACATACAATTCCCTTGGAGAGGGCAAGCACTGTCGTCAGTTTTGGCTCCAGGGGCCTGAGCCTGTAGGGTGTGTAGGCCAGGGCTGTTTGGACAGTTGTCTGAAAACACAAACTCGGCTTATGTTTCGGGTCATAGGTATGGCAGGACATATCTACAGGCCATGAGGAGAACTCTTCGGGATATGAAAAAAGGGCGAGTGTGAGGCTCTTGCTCAGGTTTTTGTCTCTGGATATCGTGTCACTCATGGTCGTGAAATTTCCGGGTGACTTCATGGGAAATGGATGAGTCTTACTCTCTGGGGGTATGGCCCCGTCCAAAGAGTTTGGGGTTATTCTGTGGGATGGAAGAAGTCCGTTGTTTTGTTGTTGTTGTTGATTCGTTTTTTTTTTTTTTTTCATCCTCAGGTGTCCCACCAAATGAGGGATTCCAGAGTACAGCCCTGGGGAGGGGCGACTGGACAACCAGAAATCTGGTTTAAAATTTGGGGCCTAGGGACATGTCAAGCCCATTATTACATCTAATGTTCCAGCCACTGAGAGGACGTACTAGAGGATAGGACCCACAGTGAGGGTCACAATGCGTGTTTTTATGCCCTCGTCGCACTCAAGAATGGGCGGGGCCTGAGTCTGAATGCTGGTTTCTCCTACACTGAACGTTGGACAACATGCCAACCACAAGGTTTCTTGCCATGGGTAAGGAAGAGTTCTGATTTCTGCATCACAGTCAACCCTGGGCAGTGATTGGATATAAGGTCTAGGTTCTGAAGCCTGAAAACTGAGGTAGGGAAGAGATGATGACCTAAGGCCATGGCGGGTCTGATGTCCTCAGTGTGTGGTCAGCTGTCTGGGTGTTGGGCAGAGGTCCGGCCTCAGGATGTCAGACAGTGCATTGGTGCCCAGGTTAGACTATTAATTTTGTGTGCTTTCGAGTGCCGTGTAGGTTCTTATCTGAAGAAATCTTCAGGATATGGAGAATGAGAGAGTCTGAGGCGCGTGCTCAGGCTTTTGTCTCTGGATTTTGTATCAGCGATGGCCGTGGAATGTTGGGGAGGCCTCATGGGCCATGGATGAATCTTGCTCTCTGTGGATTTGGCATTATCCCAATTGTTTTTCGTCAATTTGTGGGATGGGAGGACTCCTTTCGGGTTTGTTACCTCAGGTGTCCCACCAAAAGAGGAATTCCAAAGCAGAGCCCTGGAAAGTGTGAAGGGATAACCCGAACTATGGTTAAAAATTGGGGCCTAGGGGCATGGCAAGCCCAATATGCTGTCTCTCCATCCAGCCACTGAGAGGCCTTTCCTGAGGTGTGGGCTCAGGCTGAGGGTCACAATATGTGTTTGTGACCCATGTGGCCCGCAAGCTTGGGCGTGGCCTCATGGGCCACACTGGTTACAAGTACACTGAACCTTAGCACAAGGTTTCTTGCCATGGGGAAAGTGTTCTGATTTCTGCATCATTTTCAACCTGGGCAATGATTGGAGATAAGCTCTAGGTTCTGAAGCCTGAAAACCGAGTTTGAGAAGAGATAACGACCTAAGGCCATGTCGGGTCCGATGTGCTCTGTGTGCGGTCAGCTGTCTGGGTGGTTCGAGGAGGTCCAGGCTCAGGCTGTGTAAGAAAGGACATTAGTGCCTAGGTCAGCCTATATATTTGGGGTACAGCCGAATGGCGTGCAGGTTGATCCTCTTATGGGGTTTCTGGGTAGCCCCAGAACGCAATGTTTTTCTTCTGGAGGGCAGGCCGAGTGCTGCATTGTAGTTCTGGGTTGCCAAACTGGAGGGCTTGTGGGCCAGTAGTCTGAGGACGGAAGTCTGAGAACCCAAGCTAGGCCTAGGTTTCTGGGTGAGACCTGAATCGAGATCTCGTGCATCTGAAGTCAGGGCGAGGATCAGAAGATCGCTCAGGTTGGACATTGTGTCCCTGATGGCCACTTCTTGAAGGGGGGGGTGGATCACGAGGCCATGGGGGTTTTCCCACGATGGGAGTTGTGAGAAGCTCCCAACTGCAAAGATTCTTCTGCAGGAAAATTGAGACTTGTAGGTTGGCGCCAGGACAACGATTCCGAGCAGGGTTCTAAGGATGGATGGCTGTGTGGCCCACCTCGCATTCCAATTGTCTCCAAGCAACAAGACAGGTTAGATCTGCTGGATCTGGGCGAGCAACCGAGGAGGCTGAGTTGAAATGGAATTTCCCGTGGATGTGTCCTAATATGATTTTGTGTCTATGGAGACCTTGGAATGAAGGGGTGGCACTGGGGCCCTGAAGGGTTCTCCTAAAGAGAGGCTTTCACACATCACTGCTCCATCGTGCAAGTTTCCCGTGTGTGGACGAGATTTGTTCTGATGGGTGAATCAAGAAAAAGCCATATGCTGTTATTGAAATCCTGCCTTCTGAGGAGAGATGTCTGGGAAACCAAAGCAATGGATCGATAGGTGCCTAGGGGCCTCTTCGTTCCTTTTTTTCCTCTGGGGACATCAGTCTACGGGTCTGAGTGCCTGTAGGTGCTCAGATGGGCCCAGATTGCCCCTGTTTGTTCTGGGTATCCACAAATATTGGGATGGCCTCAGGGACTTTGGAGTTTTATCCTATTAGTAGGGTTGTGGCCATTGGAGAGGGAACATACAATTCCCTTCGAGAGGGCAAGCACAGTCGTCAGGTTTGGTTCCAGGGGCCTGAGCCTGTAGGGTGTGGAGGCCAGGGCTGTTTGGACAGTTGTCTGAAAACACAAACTCGGCTTATGTTTCGGGTCATAGGTATGGCAAGACTGATCTACAGACCATGAGGAGAACTCTTCGGGATATGAAAAAAGGGCGAGTGTGAGGCTCTTGCTCAAGTTTTTGTCTCTGGATATCGTGTCACTCATGGTCGTGAAATTTCCGGGTGACTTTATGGGAAATGGACGTGTCTTACTCTCTGGGGGTTTGGCCCCTTCCAAAGAGTTTGGGGTCATTCTGTGGGATGGAAGAAATCCGTTGTTCTGTTGTTGTTGATTTGTTTTGTTTTGTTTTTCAACCTCAGGTGTCCCACCAAATGAGGGATTCCAGAGTAGAGACCTGGGGCAGGGAGTCTGGAGACCAGAAATCTGGTTAAAAATTGGGGCCTAGGGACATGTCAAGCCCATTATGACATCTAATGGTCCAGCCACCAAGAGGACGTACTAGAGGACAGGACTCACGCTGAGGGTCACAATGCGTGTTTATGCCCTCGTCGCACTCAAGAATGGGCGGGGCCTCATGGTGAATGCTGGTTTCTCCTACACTGAACGTTGGACAACATGCCAACCACAAGGTTTCTTGTATGGGTAAGGAGGGGTTCTGATTTCTTCATCACAGTCACCCCTGGGCAGTGAGTGGAGATAAGGTCTAGGTTCTGAAGCCTGAAAACTGAGGTAGGGAAAAAATGATGACCTAAGGCCATGGCGAGTCTGAGGTGCTCAGTGTTCGGTCAGCTGTCTGGGTGTTGGTCACGAGGTCCGGGCTCAGGTTGTCAGACAGTGCATTAGTGCCCAAGTTAGACTATATATTTTGGGTGCATTCGAGTGCCGTGTAGTTTCTTATCTGAAGAACTCTTCAGGATATGAAGAATGATCGAGTCTGAGGCCGGTGCTAAGGCTTTTGTCTCTGGATTTTGTATCAGCAATGGCCCTGGAATGTTGGGGAGGCCTCATGGGCCATGGACGTATCTTGCTCTCTGTGGATTTGGCCCGATACCAATTGTTTTTCGTCAATCTGTGGGATGGACAGACTCCTTTCAGGTTTGTTACCTCAGGTGTCCCACCAAAAGAGGAATTCCAAAGCAGAGCCCTGGGGAAGAGTGAAGGGACAACCCGATCTATGGTTAAAATTGGGGCCTTGGGGCATGGCAAGCCCAATATACTGTCTCCCCATCCAGCTACTGAGAGGCCTTACCTGAGGACTGGGCTCAGGCTGAGGGTCACAGTGTCTGTTTGTGACCAATGTGGCCCGCAAGCATGGGTGGGGACTCATGGGCCACACTGGTTTCAAGTACACTGAACCTTGGACAACATGCCAACCACAAGGTTTCTTGCCATGGGGAAAGAGTTCTGATTTCTGCATCATTTTCAAACCCGGGCCGTGATTGGAGATAAGGTCTAGGTTCTGAAGCCTGAAAACCGAGGTTGAGAAGAGATGACGACCTTAGGCCATGGCGGGTCGGATGTGCTCAGTGTGCGGCCAGCTGTCTGGTTGGGGCCAGGAGTTCGAGGCACAGGCTGTGTCAGAAGGGGCATTAGTGCTCAGGTCAGCCTATATATTTTTGGGGTACAGCCGAATGGCGTGCAGGTTGATCCTCTTATGGGGTTTCTGGGTAGCCCCAGAAGGCAATGTTTTTCTTCTGGAGGGCAGGCCGAGTGCTGCATTGTAGTTCTGGGTTGCCAAACTGGAGGGCTTGTGGGCCAGTAGTCTGAGGACGGAAGTCTGAGAACCCAAGCTAGGCCTAGGTTTCTGGGTGAGACCTGAATCGAGATCTCGTGCATCTGAAGTCAGGGCGAGGATCAGAAGATCGCTCAGGTTGGACATTGTGTCCCTGATGGCCACTTCTTGAAGGGGGGGGGGTGGATCACGAGGCCATGGGGGTTTTTCCCACGATGGGAGTTGTGAGAAGCTCCCAACTGCAAAGATTCTTCTGCAGGAAAATTGAGACTTGTAGGTTGGCGCCAGGACAACGATTCCGAGCAGGGTTCTAAGGATGGATGGCTGTGTGGCCCACCTCGCATTCCAATTGTCTCCAAGCAACAAGACAGGTTAGATCTGCTGGATCTGGGCGAGCAACCGAGGAGGCTGAGTTGAAATGGAATTTCCCGTGGATGTGTCCTAATATGATTTTGTGTCTATGGAGACCTTGGAATGAAGGGGTGGCACTGGGGCCCTGAAGGGTTCTCCTAAAGAGAGGGCTTTCACACATCACTGCTCCATCGTGCAAGTTTCCCGTGTGTGGACGAGATTTGTTCTGATGGGTGAATCAAGAAAAAGCCATATGCTGTTATTGAAATCCTGCCTTCTGAGGAGAGATGTCTGGAAACCAAAGCAATGGATCGATAGGTGCCTAGGGGCCTCTTCGTTCCTTTTTTCCTCTGGGGACATCAGTCTACGGGTCTGAGTGCCTGTAGGTGCTCAGATGGGCCCAGATTGCCCCTGTTTGTTCTGGGTATCCACAAATATTGGGATGGCCTCAGGGACTTTGGAGTTTTATCCTATTAGTAGGGTTGTGGCCATTGGAGAGGGAACATACAATTCCCTTCGAGAGGGCAAGCACAGTCGTCAGGTTTGGTTCCAGGGGCCTGAGCCTGTAGGGTGTGGAGGCCAGGGCTGTTTGGACAGTTGTCTGAAAACACAAACTCGGCTTATGTTTCGGGTCATAGGTATGGCAAGACTGATCTACAGACCATGAGAGAACTCTTCGGGATATGAAAAAAGGGCGAGTGTGAGGCTCTTGCTCAAGTTTTTGTCTCTGGATATCGTGTCACTCATGGTCGTGAAATTTCCGGGTGACTTTATGGGAAATGGACGTGTCTTACTCTCTGGGGGTTTGGCCCCTTCCAAAGAGTTTGGGGTCATTCTGTGGGATGGAAGAAATCCGTTGTTCTGTTGTTGTTGATTTGTTTTGTTTTGTTTTTCAACCTCAGGTGTCCCACCAAATGAGGGATTCCAGAGTAGAGACCTGGGGCAGGGAGTCTGGAGACCAGAAATCTGGTTAAAAATTGGGGCCTAGGGACATGTCAAGCCCATTATGACATCTAATGGTCCAGCCACCAAGAGGACGTACTAGAGGACAGGACTCACGCTGAGGGTCACAATGCGTGTTTATGCCCTCATCGCACTCAAGAATGGGCGGGGCCTCATGGTGAATGCTGGTTTCTCCTACACTGAACGTTGGACAACATGCCAACCACAAGGTTTCTTGTATGGGTAAGGATGGGTTCTGATTTCTTCAACACAGTCACCCCTGGGCAGTGAGTGGAGATAAGGTCTAGGTTCTGAAGCCTGAAAACTGAGGTAGGGAAAAAATGATGACCTAAGGCCATGGCGAGTCTGGGGTGCTCAGTGTTCGGTCAGCTGTCTGGGTGTTGGTCACGAGGTCCGGGCTCAGGTTGTCAGACAGTGCATTAGTGCCCAAGTTAGACTATATATTTTGGGTGCATTCGAGTGCCGTGTAGTTTCTTATCTGAAGAACTCTTCAGGATATGAAGAATGATCGAGTCTGAGGCCGGTGCTAAGGCTTTTGTCTCTGGATTTTGTATCAGCAATGGCCCTGGAATGTTGGGGAGGCCTCATGGGCCATGGACGTATCTTGCTCTCTGTGGATTTGGCCCGATACCAATTGTTTTTCGTCAATCTGTGGGATGGACAGACTCCTTTCAGGTTTGTTACCTCAGGTGTCCCACCAACAAAGAGGAATTCCAAAGCAGAGCCCTGGGAAAGAGTGAAGGGACAACCCGATCTATGGTTAAAATTGGGGCCTTGGGGCATGGCAAGCCCAATATACTGTCTCCCCATCCAGCTACTGAGAGGCCTTACCTGAGGACTGGGCTCAGGCTGAGGGTCACAGTGTCTGTTTGTGACCAATGTGGCCCGCAAGCATGGGTGGGGACTCATGGGCCACACTGGTTTCAAGTACACTGAACCTTGGACAACATGCCAACCACAAGGTTTCTTGCCATGGGGAAAGAGTTCTGATTTCTGCATCATTTTCAAACCCGGGCCGTGATTGGAGATAAGGTCTAGGTTCTGAAGCCTGAAAACCGAGGTTGAGAAGAGATGACGACCTTAGGCCATGGCGGGTCGGATGTGCTCAGTGTGCGGCCAGCTGTCTGGTTGGGGCCAGGAGTTCGAGGCACAGGCTGTGTCAGAAGGGGCATTAGTGCTCAGGTCAGCCTATATATTTGGGGTACAGCCGAATGGCGTGCAGGTTGATCCTCTTATGGGGTTTCTGGGTAGCCCCAGAAGGCAATGTTTTTCTTCTGGAGGGCAGGCCGAGTGCTGCATTGTAGTTCTGGGTTGCCAAACTGGAGGGCTTGTGGGCCAGTAGTCTGAGGACGGAAGTCTGAGAACCCAAGCTAGGCCTAGGTTTCTGGGTGAGACCTGAATCGAGATCTCGTGCATCTGAAGTCAGGGCGAGGATCAGAAGATCGCTCAGGTTGGACATTGTGTCCCTGATGGCCACTTCTTGAAGGGGGGGGTGGATCACGAGGCCATGGGGGTTTTTCCACGATGGGAGTTGTGAGAAGCTCCCAACTGCAAAGATTCTTCTGCAGGAAAATTGAGACTTGTAGGTTGGCGCCAGGACAACGATTCCGAGCAGGGTTCTAAGGATGGATGGCTGTGTGGCCCACCTCGCATTCCAATTGTCTCCAAGCAACAAGACAGGTTAGATCTGCTGGATCTGGGCGAGCAACCGAGGAGGCTGAGTTGAAATGGAATTTCCCGTGGATGTGTCCTAATATGATTTTGTGTCTATGGAGACCTTGGAATGAAGGGGTGGCACTGGGGCCCTGAAGGGTTCTCCTAAAGAGAGGCTTTCACACATCACTGCTCCATCGTGCAAGTTTCCCGTGTGTGGACGAGATTTGTTCTGATGGGTGAATCAAGAAAAAGCCATATGCTGTTATTGAAATCCTGCCTTCTGAGGAGAGATGTCTGGAAACCAAAGCAATGGATCGATAGGTGCCTAGGGGCCTCTTCGTTCCTTTTTTCCTCTGGGGACATCAGTCTACGGGTCTGAGTGCCTGTAGGTGCTCAGATGGGCCCAGATTGCCCCTGTTTGTTCTGGGTATCCACAAATATTGGGATGGCCTCAGGGACTTTGGAGTTTTATCCTATTAGTAGGGTTGTGGCCATTGGAGAGGGAACATACAATTCCCTTCGAGAGGGCAAGCACAGTCGTCAGGTTTGGTTCCAGGGGCCTGAGCCTGTAGGGTGTGGAGGCCAGGGCTGTTTGGACAGTTGTCTGAAAACACAAACTCGGCTTATGTTTCGGGTCATAGGTATGGCAAGACTGATCTACAGACCATGAGGAGAACTCTTCGGGATATGAAAAAAGGGCGAGTGTGAGGCTCTTGCTCAAGTTTTTGTCTCTGGATATCGTGTCACTCATGGTCGTGAAATTTCCGGGTGACTTCATGGGAAATGGATGAGTCTTACTCTCTGGGGGTATGGCCCCGTCCAAAGAGTTTGGGGTTATTCTGTGGGATGGAAGAAGTCCGTTGTTTTGTTGTTGTTGATTCGTTTTTTTTGTTTTTCATCCTCAGGTGTCCCACCAAATGAGGGATTCCAGAGTACAGCCCTGGGGAGGGGCGACTGGACAACCAGAAATCTGGTTTAAAATTGGAGCCTAGGGACATGTCAAGCCCATTATTACATCTAATGTTCCAGCCACTGAGAGGACGTACTAGAGGACAGGACCCACAGTGAGGGTCACAATGCGTGTTTATGCCCTCGTCGCACTCAAGAATGGGCGGGGCCTGAGTCTGAATGCTGGTTTCTCCTACACTGAACGTTGGACAACATGCCAACCACAAGGTTTCTTGCCATGGGTAAGGAAGAGTTCTGATTTCTGCATCACAGTCAACCCTGGGCAGTGATTGGATATAAGGTCTAGGTTCTGAAGCCTGAAAACTGAGGTAGGGAAGAGATGATGACCTAAGGCCATGGCGGGTCTGATGTCCTCAGTGTGTGGTCAGCTGTCTGGGTGTTGGGCAGAGGTCCGGCCTCAGGATGTCAGACAGTGCATTGGTGCCCAGGTTAGACTATTATTTTGTGTGCTTTCGAGTGCCGTGTAGGTTCTTATCTGAAGAAATCTTCAGGATATGGAGAATGAGAGAGTCTGAGGCGCGTGCTCAGGCTTTTGTCTCTGGATTTTGTATCAGCGATGGCCGTGGAATGTTGGGGAGGCCTCATGGGCCATGGATGAATCTTGCTCTCTGTGGATTTGGCCTTATCCCAATTGTTTTTCGTCAATTTGTGGGATGGGAGGACTCCTTTCGGGTTTGTTACCTCAGGTGTCCCACCAAAAGAGGAATTCCAAAGCAGAGCCCTGGAAAGTGTGAAGGGATAACCCTAACTATGGTTAAAAATTGGGGCCTAGGGGCATGGCAAGCCCAATATGCTGTCTCTCCATCCAGCCACTGAGAGGCCTTTCCTGAGGTGTGGGCTCAGCCTGAGGGTCACAATATGTGTTTGTGACCCATGTGGCCCGCAAGCATGGGCGTGGCCTCATGGGCCACACTGGTTACAAGTACACTGAACCTTAGCACAAGGTTTCTTGCCATGGGGAAAGTGTTCTGATTTCTGCATCATTTTCAACCTGGGCAATGATTGGAGATAAGCTCTAGGTTCTGAAGCCTGAAAACCGAGTTTGAGAAGAGATAACGACCTAAGGCCATGTCGGGTCCGATGTGCTCTGTGTGCGGTCAGCTGTCTGGGTGGTTCGAGGAGGTCCAGGCTCAGGCTGTGTAAGAAAGGACATTAGTGCCTAGGTCAGCCTATATATTTGGGGTACAGCCGAATGGCGTGCAGGTTCATCCTCATTTGGGGTTTCTGGGTAGCCCCAGAGGGCAATGTTTTTTTTGGAGGGCTGGCAGAGTCCTGCATTGTAGTCTGGATTGCCAAATTTGAGGGCTTTGGGGCCAGTAGTCTGAGGACGGAAGTCTGTGAACCCAGCTAGGCCTAGGTTTCTGGGTGAGGATATGTCAGGCACAATCCACAGACCTGAATCGAGACCTCGTGCATCTGAAGTTAAGGCGAGGATCAGACGATCGCTCAGGTTGGACAATCTGTCCCTGATGGTCCCTTCTTGAAGGGGAGGGGGGCGGATCACGCGTCCATGGGGGTTTTCCCACGATGGGAGTTGTGAGAAGCTCCTAACTGCAAAGATTC
The DNA here is from genome assembly GCF_011764305.1 of Mustela putorius furo. Lineage (NCBI taxonomy): Eukaryota > Metazoa > Chordata > Mammalia > Carnivora > Mustelidae > Mustela > Mustela putorius. Next base: position 2,953 of record NW_025421784.1, on the reverse strand, counting down.
TTCTGCAGGACAATTGAGACCTCTTGGTTGGCTCCAGGACAGCAATTCTGAGGAGGGTGTTGAGGATGGATGGCTGGGTAGCCCACCTCGCATTCCAATTGTCTCCAAGCAACAAGACAGGTTAGATCTGCTGGATCTGGGGGAGCAACCGAGGAGGCTGAGATGAAAAGGACTCTCCAGTGGATGTGTCCTAATACGATTTTGGGTCTATGGAGACCTTGGAATGAAGCGGTGGCACTGGGGCCTGAAGGGTGCTCCTAAAGAGAGGCTTTCACACAGCTCCATTGTGCAAGTTTCCCATTGTAGATGAGATTTGTTCTGATGGGTGAGTCAAGAAACAGCCATATGCTGTTATTGAAATCCAGGCCTCTGAGGAGAGATGCCTGGAAACCAAAGCACTGGATCCGATAAGTGCCTAGGGGGCTGTTCGTTCCTTTTTAACCTCAGGGGACATCAGTCTACGGGTCTGAGTGCAGGGAGGTGCTCAATGGCCCCATATTGCCCCTGTTTGTCCTGGGAAGCCACAAATATTGCGATGGCCTCAGGCACATTGGAGGTTTATCCTCTTTGTAGGGTTGTGGCCATTGGAATGGGCACACACAATTCCCTTGGAGAGGGCAAGCACAGTCGTCAGGTTTGGCTCCAGGGGCCTTAGCCTGTAGGGTGTGTAGGCCAGGGCTGTTTGGACAGTTGTCTGAAAACACAAACTCGGCTTATGTTTCCGGTCATAGGTATGGCAGGACTGATCTAGAGACCATGAGGCTAACTCTTCGGGATATGAAAAAAGGGCGAGGGTGATGCTCTTGCTCAAGTTTTTGTCTCTGGATATCGTGTCACTCATGGTCGTGAAATTTCCGGGTGACTTCTTGGGAAATGGACGAGTCTTACTCTCTGGGGGTTTGGCCCCGTCCAAGGAGTTTGGGGTCATTCTGTGGGATGGAAGAAGTCCGTTGTTCTGTTGTTGTTGATTTGTTTTGTTTTGTTTTTCTACCTCAGGTGTCCCACCAAATGAGGGATTCCAGAGTACAGCCCTGAGGAGGGGCGACTGGACTACCAGAAATATGGTTAAAAAATTGGGGCCTAGGGACTTATCAAGCCCATTATGACATCCAATGGTCCAGCCACTGAGACGACGTACTAGAGGACAGGACTCACGCTGAGGGTCACAATGCGTGTTTATGCCCTCGTCGCACTCAAGAATGGGCGGGGCCTCATGGTGAATGCTGGTTTCTCCTACACTGAACGTTGGACAACATGCCAACCACAAGGTTTCTTGTATGGGTAAGGAGGGGTTCTGATTTCTTCATCACAGTCACCCCTGGGCAGTGAGTGGAGATAAGGTCTAGGTTCTGAAGCCTGAAAACTGAGGTAGGGAAAAAATGATGACCTAAGGCCATGGCGAGTCTGAGGTGCTCAGTGTTCGGTCAGCTGTCTGGGTGTTGGTCACGAGGTCCGGGCTCAGGTTGTCAGACAGTGCATTAGTGCCCAAGTTAGACTATATATTTTGGGTGCATTCGAGTGCCGTGTAGTTTCTTATCTGAAGAACTCTTCAGGATATGAAGAATGATCGAGTCTGAGGCCGGTGCTAAGGCTTTTGTCTCTGGATTTTGTATCAGCAATGGCCCTGGAATGTTGGGGAGGCCTCATGGGCCATGGACGTATCTTGCTCTCTGTGGATTTGGCCCGATACCAATTGTTTTTCGTCAATCTGTGGGATGGACAGACTCCTTTCAGGTTTGTTACCTCAGGTGTCCCACCAAAAGAGGAATTCCAAAGCAGAGCCCTGGGGAAGAGTGAAGGGACAACCCGATCTATGGTTTTAAATTGGGGCCTTGGGGCATGGCAAGCCCAATATACTGTCTCCCCATCCAGCTACTGAGAGGCCTTACCTGAGGACTGGGCTCAGGCTGAGGGTCACAAGTGTCTGTTTGTGACCAATGTGGCCCGCAAGCATGGGTGGGGACTCATGGGCCACACTGGTTTCAAGTACACTGAACCTTGGACAACATGCCAACCACAAGGTTTCTTGCCATGGGGAAAGAGTTCTGATTTCTGCATTCATTTTTCAAACCCGGGCCGTGATTGGAGATAAGGTCTAGGTTCTGAAGCCTGAAAACCGAGGTTGAGAAGAGATGACGACCTTAGGCCATGGCGGGTCGGATGTGCTCAGTGTGCGGCCAGCTGTCTGGTTGGGGCCAGGAGTTCGAGGCACAGGCTGTGTCAGAAGGGGCATTAGTGCTCAGGTCAGCCTATATATTTGGGGTACAGCCGAATGGCGTGCAGGTTGATCCTCTTATGGGGTTTCTGGGTAGCCCCAGAAGGCAATGTTTTTCTTCTGGAGGGCAGGCCGAGTGCTGCATTGTAGTTCTGGGTTGCCAAACTGGAGGGCTTGTGGGCCAGTAGTCTGAGGACGGAAGTCTGAGAACCCAAGCTAGGCCTAGGTTTCTGGGTGAGACCTGAATCGAGATCTCGTGCATCTGAAGTCAGGGCGGAGGATCAGAAGATCGCTCAGGTTGGACATTGTGTCCTGATGGCCACTTCTTGAAGGGGGGGGGGTGGATCACGAGGCCATGGGGGTTTTCCCACGATTGCGAGAGTTGTGAGAAGCTCCCAAATGCAAAGATTCTTCTGCAGGAAAATGAGACTTGTAGGTTGGCTCCAGGACAACGATTCTGTGTTCCGAGCAGGGTTCTAAGGATGGATGGCTGTGTTGCCCACCTCGCATTCTAATTGTCTCCAAGCAACAAGACAGGTTAGATCTGCTGGATCTGGGCGAGCAACGAGGAGGCTGAGTTGAAATGGAATTTCCCGTGGATGTGTCCTAATATGATTTTGTGTCTATGGAGACCTTGGAATGAAGGGGTGGCACTGGGCCCCCTGAAGGGTTTCTCCTAAAGAGAGGGCTTTCACCACATCACTGCTCCATCGTGCAAGTTTCCCGTGTGTGGACGAG